>NW_027150876.1:0-760 GCF_020186115.1 Histomonas meleagridis
TCATATCAAAGTGATTTAACATTTTCATTTTCATATACATTAACATATACATTGACAATTACAAATTCATTTACTTATTCTGAAACGCAAACAAGATCACTTTCATTATCCATAATTAATTCAACATTTTCTTATGTTGAAACAGAATTTATTTATTATGATTACACAGTTATTATGTATTCGACATATTATAATTATTATTCAAATTTCATTACAATGTTTCACACGAACATTTTACAAACAAATGGACTTACAACTAATGCAATGATTGGAATTATTTGGGTCAATTGCATTTGTGTTAATAATTGTTGGAATTGTTATATTCTTAATAAAAAGTAATAACAAAAAAGTAAAATCGACATCGAAATTACAATTTAAGGATACAACTGCATCAAGTACAAAAACAAATGGAGGAAGTAAATACTTTAGTTGAAGATATTGTTCAAGAAGATGAAGACAATTGGCTATAATTTGATGTAAAATAAAAATATATTTTTTTATTTGATAAATCGTATTATAATTAAAAAATATGAAATGATTCGTAATGAGAAATGATAATATTTGAAATGTTAATCGATTAACAATTTGTTTATATATATTAATATTGTTTTGAGGTAAAAATGTGATTATATTAAAGCAGACACTTTTCATTGATAAATGATTTATAGTTTGTAATAGAAATTCTAAATTTACTCTTTGTACTCATTGGTTATTAGTTTAATTATCAATTGATATAATAATAATTATAAATATTATTTTA
>NW_027150877.1:0-27388 GCF_020186115.1 Histomonas meleagridis
CGAAATGAATTTTTCGGAAATGTTATGAAAAGACATGTTATTTGAAATTGTAAAAAAGTGGTTCCATAAAAAATTCAATAGTGCTGTATCTCGAACCAACGACCTTTACAAAAAAAGTGACACTCGAAAAGTGACACAAAATTTCTGAGGGTTAAAAAAATAAAAAAGTGAACCCTTTTTTTGAACCCTCAACGAAACGAAGTAAATTAACATTTTTCGGATGATTTTACAAAATAAAAAATTAAAGCTAATTTTAAAAAAATTTAATTTTTTATTTTTAATAAAATATGAGTTGGAAAACTTGCGTTGTAAACCGAAATTATGAGATTAACACAGAATACCCTTATGCCATTAGAAGAAAAAATGATAAAAAAAATCATTAAAGAATTTTCAAATAAAAACTACCGGTTATATTGCATGTAAATTAAACAGAAAATTATATCTTAAACATCGTATTGTTGCATTACAATTTATTCCAAATCCTGATGACAAACCTTTTATAGATCATATAGATCACAATCGTTCAAACAATCACGTTTCAAATCTCCGTTGGGTTTATCAGTCAGAAAATCTAAAAAAATACTTCTTCATATAGCGATAGAGCTTTTGAATTCTTCGACGAAATCAATGAAGATTCAATTGAAATTTTAGAATACGGTAACCATAAATTTAAAGATTATTATTATGATCCTGAGCTTGATTCTTTCTTCTTCTGGAACGACATTAAATTTAGAAAATTAACAATCTGTTATGATAAGCGCGGTTTGGCATTTGTTAGAGCGTATGACGTGAATCATAAAAAAAGTACAAGTACGTTATAAAAAATTCATGAAACTTTACGGATTATTATAAAACTTAGTTTAAATAATTTATTTTTTTGTCATATTCTTTTTGCGTTAAATCCTTCAAAAAATGCTTATTTTCTCCGATTCGTTGAGGGTTCAAAAAAAGGGTTAAAAAATCACCTTTGAAAATTAAAAGGTACTTTTTAAGTTCAAAACACTAAAATCCACATAGAATTTACAACTTTCGACAGAGAATTAACATTAAATTCTTTCCGATAAATCAACCGTCAACTTTTGCGTTAAAGCCTTCAAAAAATGCTCATTTTCTCCGTTTCGTTGAGGGTTCACTTTTTGGTTAAAGTTAACCCTCGAAATTTTAAACAGTACTTTTTACATTCACAACCTCAGTTAATAACAACTTTCCACATAGCATTAACAACAACTCATCCGGATTCACGAAAAGCACACATTTAAAAAATAAATGTCATCATGAATTTAAATATATTTTATTACTTTCAATCAAAACCAACCGATTTATGAAAATCAATCGCGTTTACACCGTTCATCCTTTAGTTTATGTAGCGCGGGTGGGAGCGAGTGCGTAGCACGAAGCTCACATAGCGCTGTGTGTGTGTGTGTGAAGATGATAAGAATAAATAATTATGTCATATCTATATTGGATTGAATTTTATACCAATGAATTAAATACACTATTAAAAATTCATAATATTTATATTTCAAATAATTTAAAAACAATATATTATGATTTATTAAATATATTGTTAACCATTAGACATTCATTTAATTTATATAATGGTTCAGAGAAACAAAATATTTTAATGAAATATTTTTTATATATGAGGAAGACAAACCTAATCAAGCATATGGCGGAAGAATAATTGATACTTGGGAAAATAACCCTAATCTAATTGTAAGTTTTTCCATAGAAGAAAAAGGAGGGGATAAATATAAAGAGAAAGAAACAGATCAACAAGGTAGTGTCTTCGATCAATATCCTGCATTAAGTGAATATAGACGATATTGATTCTTTTACACGTGCCTCTGAAGTACACACTCCTCTTCCACTCGGTTATACTGATATTGGTATAGATTATCTTCTTTAACGTTTTACCGATATTGGTATAGATCCTCTTCCACAACGTTATAACGACGTGGGTGTTGACCCTGAAACGAGTTCACAACCAGAACCTCAACCACCTACAGCATTATATGCACAACAGCCTTATTTGCTTCGGCGAAGACCATCACAACAATCTCATCCTGTTGTAAATGAGTCTCAAGATATAACTCCACCAGTGTTTATACCACCACCTCCTCCACGAAGAAATCGATATCGAGTTTTTACCACCACCTCCAATTCTATTAAATCAACCACCCCAACACCCCACTTACACAATTACAGCTCAGGATTTTCAAAATAATTTTGTTAATCTATATGCTTAATAGACATCCTGATAATTTTATAATTCTATTTAAGGGTTTTGGAAATATCGATATCGATTCATTATTTCATTAATTATATTATAGAAGGTGAAGTTTGGTCACAAAAACCATTATTACCTAATGCATATCAAGATATGGTGAATACATTAGCTAATAGTCAAGATATCACCCCCGATTAATCGTTACTAATATTATAGAATTCGAGGGGTCAGATGAAGATAACGCATGGATACCTTACTGGATCCATTTAGAGGGGTTTGGTATAGAAAGAGCACAAAATGTAGCTCAAAATGGGGCACAAAACTTCCCTTATTTAGTTTCAGAAAATATTCCGTATGTTATCAAACAATATTTACGAAGATTACAAATCTTCGATTCACTATTAAATAGTGAAAATAAACAAAGGGAAGAATTGAATGACTGTTGTTTCATATATGCTTTAAAACAGTCAGGTATCCCAGAAAAAGTGCTCGATAAAATCCGTTGTAGGATTTTAGTTAAATATCAAGTTGCTTCTAAACTTGATTTCGTTTGTAAAAAGCATTCAATTTATGCCCAAATCCACAAAGTTTATGAATCCATCGATGAAGATGGTAAAATTAGAATTAGACCTATTGTTTATCAAAAACAAGGTCAAACATTTAATTATGTTGGTCTTTAAATATCTCATAATGACACACTTTTTATTATTCTTTTATTACCTTCATTTATAATTCTCTCACCAACAACTATTTTTATTAACTTTTCTTTAGCATATCTTTCATTAGTATAACTTATTTTTATACAACGATTTATAGTATCATAATCTTTGAATAAGAATACTTCTGGTGTTGAATCACATACAAGTAATACTTTTTTAAGATCTTGTATAACATCTGCTTTATTCAGATCATATGGACATTTCTTTCTAATATCATTATAATAAATATTAGAATTAATATCTATACTCGTTTGTTGCATCATTTAGTAAAAATACAAAAAATAATTTTTAAATTGTTATCACAAAAATATTAAATTATTATAAATAGTCAAATCGTTATATAGTTTTTTTTTTTAAGTTCCTTCTGGAAAACCTTTTATTGATTACATTTCTGTCAGCTATTTACGAGCGGATAGACCTGGTGAAATGAGTAATCTCGAAAAAAAATATTTTGAGGAGAAATAGATGGTGAAACATAAAAGATATGATTTAGTTGTTGATAAGTGATTTGTTTATAGATTACTTTATTATAATTAGTTGTTGATAATTGATTTGTTTTGTTCATAGATTTAGTTGTTAGTAATTAGTTGTTTGTAAATTACTATATTATAATTACTTCTTTATCATATTTCTCCTTTATCATATTTACTTCTTTATTATATTTATCCTTTATTATGATGTTTCGTTGTAATACATGTAATACATTAAAAACTTCATTATAAATTCACTACTTTCTATAGCAGTTTATTTATACATAACATTACATTACACATTACATGTGTTAATAGTGTATTATTTAACAATAAACAGTTCATTGACGGCCTCTACGAGGCCTATTAAACGATATTTTTTTAAAAGTAATATTTGTTAACATTACACTCTTTTGTATAGATATACTATTTGTAAAGTATTAATTCTCTTTTAAATATATCTTATAAACGGATTATCTTATAACGATAACATCGAAGGGCCCTGAGACGAAGCCGTAAGAAGGGCCCGTAGATGTTCTGTGTGTGTACCTCGATGATTGGCCTCCTTGTAACCCAGATATTAACCCAATTGAGGTTATCTGGGCTATTATGAAGAAACGTTTCGAGGAGATTGATTCTACTACTACCTAAATATTTGACTGAATTAAAAGCTTTGATTCAACAAGCGATCATCAAATTTTTTTCTGCCATTGATTTTCAATTAGTTCATATCGTCTTAATACTCAAGCAGTTCATTTTCAAATTCTAATGAAAAAACAAATAAAAATTTCACAAACGTTTGTGTAACAAGCTTGTATCGTCCTTCAACGTTTTTTGAAAGAAAAATCGCCAAAAAATGTGTTATTTATTCTTGAAGAATCAGATAAATTAATATCATTACGCAGATTAGATATAGTGCAAACTCATGGTCTAAATTTTAATAACATAAAATATTGATATATTTATTAACTCAAAATGTTGTTTACTTCTACTATACAAGAAGTGTTTTTGACTGGGGTCTTTCTGATTAACCAATATTTTTTACAAAAAATTATTATTATTACAATGGTTGAGATTCTGAAAAATCTGGACAGTTACATTGATTGACTTGTTTTACACCTATTATTGGAGAAATACTTATATTAATGAGAATAACACATATATTTATAATCACCACGCTTCCTACGATATTCGAAATCGGCACGAACATTTTTAAGAACGTCGCTAACTGTCAAGCTTTTGGTGATTGGTGAGACGAGGTCCATAAATGCGTAATGATTTGAATGTTGAATTCCTGGATTATTGATCAAATTACGTATATCAATAACAGTCATACACAAAGGGACTTAGTTTGTTCATTAAACTGCACCCAGAGAGAATAGCTCCAATAATCATGAATCCACTAAGTCTTTTCTTTTGTGAATCATATGACTCGTAGCTTGTAATGTCATCACGGATGAAATTATGCCCAGAGATAGAATTTGGTGAAGAAGGTGAAGTTTTTTCTGATTTGAGAAATTGATAATTTGAGAAATTTAATTTTTTGACATTTTGACATTTGCTTCGTGAATGCTTTTGACAATAAACATTAGTTGATTGGATTTCAATGTGTAATATCTTTTAAAAGATAAAATAATCAAGAAATACTTTTTATAGATCATCTATCGTCTGTTTATCGTCATCTATCGTTCTCTATCGTCTTCTATCGGTGGACGGAAATAAACCATGCAAAATTGGGATTTTGTCACTTTTAAATATGAAAAAAATGAATTTATCGATAAATATTATTTAGCATCCTTGTTCAATTATAACATCAATAATATCAATATATTATATATTCTCAATGGTTTGTTCTAATATCTTTTTACTATTATATGATTATAGTATTACAGCGAAATTTGCGATACGGATTCAATACATGACGGGCAATTCCTGTCGACCATATTTTTTATATCATCAAATATTATTGAATATATTTGAGCGTGACATGATTTGAATGTGAAGATGTTTTTTATGACTGAATACTCAGCTCTTATAATTTCGAACGGTTATGGTGTTGAAATTTCGAATTTTTCCGAAATTCAATACCTGGTAAAGTCTTGCCTTGAAACGAAAAATTGGTTTTCTATGTGTACCGACTCAATTTACAATATACACTTGTTCAATTATATAAAAAAATTATATATTTTGAATGCTTAATATGTATGTATGATCTATGTTGCCTACTCTGCAATTGTTACATTGGGACTCAAAAATATACTTCAGCTAATCAATCATTTGAAACTTCAGATATTTTTTTCTCAATATTGTCTGAATACAATAGTTACTCATCTACAGTTCGAAGTTTTTAATATTGAACAAATAATTCTACATATATCATTCAAATTGATACAAATCTACTCAAAATCATACCACAAGATCTTATATGCAATCTTTCACTATATTGCATATATTTTGATATCGCTGGTATGTATTATATATAATTTTATTGTCGTTATCAATTTTGATTGAGACTGCATGTCGTTCGAAAATTCATTAGAATTTTTGAATGTTTGAACCGTAATCGAATAATTACTCCATTTATAGCTGAATTTCGTGCTTCTTGGGTTTATTTTTAGTTATATAACTAATGATGATTATGTAAAAATATTACTATTCATTATACATTTTGAACGTAATTCATATGCATTAGGATCCCAATAAATTGTCTCAACCATCAGATTTAAAATATGCACATTCATGATTATGTATGCCACAATTTAAATTTTTTTAATGTTTAATTTTAATATTGTAAAAATTTTTATCTCGATAAAAAATTATATTTCAATACTAAGCCAGTAATATTAAAGTGTGATCAAATTGAATTGAATTTTTATTCTCGGATTTTATGAGTTTAAATGTATTTTTCGGACTTTTTTCAGCATAATTTTTCACAACTTAAGCACTCAACTATATCTTGTATAATTATATTGATTTTTATGTCAGTAGCAACTAAAATTCTTATAAATTTCGAAGGAAACGGCATTTTGTGAGTTAATCAACGATAACAATAAAAACCGTTTATCGCAACAAAAAAATCATTGATTTAGCAGCATTTTTATTCGTAACTTTCAACAAATCTATATATCACGTAATTTTCATCTTTGGCCCTAAAACAGAGATTACCTGAAAATAATTTTTAATCACAAAACATAATAAAGTATATGCTGGTGTATAAAATAATCACATATAATAGAAATTCTGAAAGAGTCATATTTTCTCTCTCGATCAAAATATATACAACCTAATAAAATCGAGGTCAAATACATTTTTTTAAAAATGTAAACTTTGTGATTGTTTTGAATTCAATTTTTCGAATCATCAAACCATTTATATTTCAAATCGATTCTTTATATTATAAAAAATATGTATCTGAAATGGGAAAAACATTCGGTTAGCTCTGGGTCTGTATCTTTATTATTATTTTATATATAATAAGCAAAGTTTTACGGTTATGCATTTTTATTGTCAAAAAGTTTCTATGATTTATTTCCGATACCAACAGTCGCAAGAATAGTTGGAAGATGGATTCGTAACAAAATTTTGGGTAAATAAAATGATGATATTGATATTGCAATTGAAGGATGTGATTATCGTGCTTTTAATGAAAAATAAAATGAAATATTTCCAATACAAAAATACTGATATGTAAAAACTTATCACAATTGAACACATTTTATTAATAATGAATTTTGGATTGATATTTGTTCTTTAAGACTGATGATTTTACTTATTCAGATACAAATTCACTTGGAAAACCATTATCCGATGCGATATACATATATGGTTTTGAAAATATATTTTATATTTCTTGCTTGATTTTAATGAGCGGACTCCATTGTAAAAATTGTCATGTGCGTTCTAACAACAACACTGAAATTTAAAACCAGCAACTAAAATTAAATCTTGTAAAATTGTTGGCCAAAAAAGCAGAACAAGCAGAAGAAGACGCTAAAAAAGAAGCTGCTGAACACAATCATCAAGTAATCATTGAAGAGGAAGATGATGATGGTGAATTTGATGATTCTCAATGTCATGATATTTTGGTTACTAAATATTTATTTTGTGGCCAAACATTTGAAAACAAATACATTGCTCTTGAATATTTGAGTTTGCATGGATTTAGGTTTTCATATCTAGAAAAATTTAAAGACAGAAAAAGGTTTATTGAACACCTTGTCGAGAAAGTTATTGTTGATAATTGTTGTGTATGTTGTTCTTGTCAATTCAAGAAACTTTCTTCCATTGCGTGATCACGCAATTTCTTTTAAGGAAGAATTACCAGATTATTACGCAATGGGAACTTGTGTTTGTGAGTACAACCAATGCATTGATGAAAATGATGAAATGCGCTTATGTCCGATGAATGAAATAAAATCGCTGTCTTTATCATCGTAACCGTCAATTTTCGAATAATTTGCCACCAGGTTTGAACAGTTGGCAAATATAAAAGTGACAAATAACATCGCATCGAGTGGAAGTTTATGAGTTTCCTTGACGAGGTGCAGCGCACTGTGCGCATAAATATCAGTAAAAACTCTTAAAATTTTGTTTTTGGATTTGTTTATTAAATCCAAAGGTAATGAATTACCTTATTCTTCTTTAGAAGCGAAACAGCGACGTCAACAATGAATTGTAGCGATAACGGCACTGTGTGTCCGACGCGTTGCCTATTTCCCGAGCAATTTGCGCCCATTTGTTACCATAGGTACTATGCAACTTGGCAAGCTTTATGTCATCGTTCAGTGTCCACACCCTGTTTCGTATGCCTGGGTAAAGAACCCTTTGCCATCTTTGTTGGCATTGCGAACAATCTCTTCCGTTCCCGACAAATGTGGCGATCAGGCTCCATTGTGTACCGTACAAGTAAATGCCGCATAGCAAGCGATTGTCTTCGGCATACTTCCAGTGACGTGTAACTTGTCGACCTTGAGAGTTACACTTGAAGATGTCGCCTTCAACTGGAAGTGGCGGCTGGTTTCTGCAACTTAAGATCTCGTTGAGGCGACTGAGAGCTAAGCTGCCCATTGGTAACAAATTGATGTAGTTTATTGCTGCTTCTGTGTTTTCCTGTTGCTGTATGATAGTTGTCAAGCAGCTGCTTATGTAATTTATGATTTGATCTGGATATTTGTTGCCACCAAGAATGATTTCAAGACAGAAGTTGACGAGATGCGCGTGGTTCGCAGCAGTCATGCTTATTAGATAATGAGGTGATGATGGCCATGCAGCCAAGTTTGATACAATTTTCTTAAAGGGTAAAAAAGCTTCCGATAACTTTTTGATAATGTAAAAATAATACCTGTTAAAATTCCAACTTTTGTTTGAAATTTGCGGTTGACGTATTTCGTTACAATTTTTTTGTGACCATAAATTCCAGAACATTCATTTAAAAATTCTGTGCTTTTTTCTGGAAAGTGGTCGGTGGAACATCGCTTCCATAAATGTTCACACGACAGAACTATGATCCACTTAGACGGTGGCTTCGCGTGTGTTAGGAAACAAAGGGTGCAGTGATGATACAATTGGTAAAGGAAGATGGACATCGTGTTGATTACAAAATATTTGGATATCAATAAATATGATCAAAAGAACATTTGAATGGTCTTTTGGGTTCGACAAAGGGTTAATGTTTGATAAATGGCCAACATCACAACAAAAATTTGAATTTTGAAATATTTCAACCAAGATAAAAATGGATAAAGAATGTTGAAAGACAAAACACCACAAAACCCACAACAATGAAGGAAATATGGAGATTGGAGGGATCCAAGATAATACTTGATATATTGGATCAATTGATATTGTCATAATATTGAAAAATGGATTTGTAACATGTAACAACTTGGTTACTTGGTGTAATTGTTGGATATTATTATCAGTTAGAATATCTCTAATAACAGTTAAAATTTTGATTGTTATTACAAAATCTGGTTGGTTACACAAGTGAAAAAGAGATGATTAATAGCATCATGAAATAGAATATGATTCATATTTTTGTTCCTCTTCTTTGGAGAGCATAATTTTTAATTCTGATCATTACTCGCATTTGGACGATAAAAAACCACTCAATTTTACGTTGGATATTAATGGACGAATATTTGGTTAGCTCGAATAAAAGTAAATTGAGATTGCGCTTCTTATCAAAATGTGGTTTTGCGGTGTTTGAAACTTTTCGTACGGAAATTAACGCTCAAGAGTTTCGCCTTTCTGTATTAAAAAAAACAAAAAATCTTCAAACACCATGGATCATTATGAGTTTTGCCAATATGAGAAAATATTAAACCAAATAATCTGATTTTACGTCATTGATTCGTCTAAACAGTTTTTCGTTTATTTTTTTTTAATAATTTACATATATAACTCATATGGTATGATCGCAAGAATGGCTCTGATCACGTTGTTGACACATCTTTCGAAACTCGTTACGGTAACAATGCTCGTCATCAGTATGTTTATCATCACAACTTTATCATCGTTCGTCCAAATCCTCAATCTCATAATTCTGGTACAACATGGAATGGTCACTATATTGTCATTCCATTCGTTTCATATTTTCGAGATTATCATCCAGACAAAATCAATTGGACTCGCAAACGAAATTACATTGCTTTTATTGCACAGACTTATGGTGTTGCCAGTAAAACAAGTAAAGCCATTCGTCAAAAGGCAACTTCTCTTATACAAAACATGACGCGCGGTAAAGTATTACTTTTTCGTAGAAGTAAATCATCCATCATAGATACTGTTAAATTACTTCCACAATATTATATGAGTTCAGACTTTGTGTTTGCCCAAGAGGTGACCTTATTCTTCAAAACAAAAGAGTTTTTCGATACAACTTATTTCGGGTGTATTCCTGTTTTGATTTCAGATCCAATGACAATGCCATTTGAATTACTCAAAATTCTCTGTGTGAATTCCAGAAAATGAATACATTCAGATTTAGATATCATGGAAATGAGCCTCCAAAAGTGGGTGAGGCTTTTTTGGGCATTTTCATGGATGCTATACATCAGACGTTTATATCAAGAACAATATCATGATACATATTTCTGTCCTTCCAAAAATAGTGAATAACTCCTTTGCTAGTAAATTTAGATAAATATTTCAGTAGAAGCTGAAAAATTAACAAAATAAAATAAAATCTGATCAGTGTAAATTAAATGTTTGGGATTTGCTTATGTTTTGTAAATATTTACATGAATTTATGTAAAGAACCAGTTTACTAAACTGAGTTTGGTTATCATCACACCATTAAATTTTAAATACATTTTTAGCCTCTAAAGGGGACACACTAAATTCGCTAAATTTAATTTTATTGATACATCTCATTCGATGACTTCTGCACATGTATTACATTCGGTGTTGGTATCTGAAACAATTTTGATCTGAATATCGAATTCCACAAAGCTTTTAGGTAACAAGAGATGAGCTTTAAAAGCAAAACATCCATCACAAATAAAAAATTTATCAACTTGTGATTAATTATTTGTTGTTGTAACACCTATAATTTTTGATTGCGAAATAGTTCGGTTAAACTATGAAATGAATGGTATATGAAGCTTTTTGTTGTTGAGAATCGTATTTAAATTGTCAATCATAAGTACTGAATGAGAGCATTCAACAGCAAAAGTTCTGTGATGTTGAGCAAATGCATCATCAAGTTAGCAGTTGTGAATTCAAAGGCGTCTAAAATGTATTTTAAACCATGTGCCAGTGTTTAACACACTATTTGAAAACCTTAAGTATGTTGAAGAATTCGTATGTGTGATTGATAGTATAAGCTTCTGAAATTATTTTTGTTCTTCTACTTCTGGGTTGAATACAAGATCAGAAAAAAAGAGATGGAATTGATGTGCACGCAAACACGTTGATGCGCTGATTATTAAATACAATTCGTGTGGAACTATCTGCATAACAAAATGTGCTTGGAAGTGTTTGATGATGAAATTAAAAATATATATTAATGCGAATAAAAGTTATTGATCATGGTAGAAAAACATGAAAAAAAGAATTTTTTTTTATTAATTAATTAAATGTGTTGATTTGAATATATACAGACCCTATAGATAAATTTATCTTCGAAATGTGTGTAACTTAAGTATATATTTATTCGAATTATTACTTGCATGCTATAGTTATTATAATAATTAATATGCAATATTCAATAAATATGTAATATTATACATTATATATACATTATATATACATTATATATACATTATATATACATTATATATACATTATATATACATGATGTTATATATGAATATGTTATATATGAATATGTTATATATGAATATGTTATATATGAATATGTTATATATGAATATGTTATATATGAATATGTTATATATGAACAAGTATCCCCGAAATACAATAGTACTTAAATTAGTTGTTAAATATTTCAAAAGAATGCAAAATAATAAGATAATAAATAATTTTCATATGAAATTTTATATAAAAGCTATTCATAATAATATAGTATAATATCATTATAATATTATAATAATTTATACAACTTATTTTAATATTTTTTCAATTTTAAATCTCTAAATTAAATGATATTGTTTTTTTGATAATGAGTATTTACAAAATATAACAAAATCAAAAATATTATTTAGAAGAATTTAAAAAATTAAAAAAGTTATAAAAGTAAAACTCATAATTTATCATAGTTTGGATTTATTTTTTGGCGAATACAAAAAATAAATCCAAGGTTGAAAAAAAGATAATTTTTATTCCAATCATTTTGCATGCTCAAGCGGTTCGAAGTCAAATTTGAATGAATGGACGAATAAAAATTACTCAATCAGCTTGTATCGTACTCAAAAACAATTTCAGAATAAAGCTAGCTCAAGAAACGGTAATTTTGACTTATATTCGGAGAAATAGAGAAATTAACATCATTACATATAACGTCAGATAAGTTGAAAAATGTAATATATTTAAAATTTAAAAGAACATGAGATAAAAACAATTGATAAACGTACCTCAAGGCAGTATTTTAAAGATCATTTGCAAATTAATTTTGTATATATATAAATCCAATGAAATTAAACATTATGCTAAAATCCAAAAATTAAAAAAAAAATTCAGCGGATAAATTCAATGATCGGAAATCGTTTTTTTCAGAAAAAAATCATCGCTATATAGAAAATAATGTATTGTTTGTCCCAATATATTTCAAAAATATGTACTTATACAGATAATATTTCATTAATTATTAATTATTAATTATGTTAAATAAGTATATCATTAAAGGATTTCCAAATTTATTATATCATTCATTTTTTCATTAAATTTATAAATAAATTAATTTTAAGAAATATCAAGATTTCATATAAATACTTGGAATAAATAACAAATCACGCTTTTGTGATGAGATTTTAACATTTTTATTTCTTGACAAACCAAGGATCATTTGATTTGGCAATAAATAAATAACGTATTTTTTGAAAGAAGGCTAAAATTATGATAATATTTACCATCATTCAAATTCGCTTCTATCGACACTTATCGTTGCCATTATCGTTCAATATAAACCATCTAAAAGTCGACTTTTGTCACTTTTTGGAATGAAAAAATAAATTTATCTCGTGCTAATCATGATATTATTCTTACATTTATATTAATCATAGATGCAACTATGTATGATTATAGATTATATATTCATAATATCAAGATCGTAAAATGATCGCTATATACGAATTGCAGAAATCGAAAATCAATATTGTATATATGTATTGGGAATTTGTTGGTCACAGTATTGAATTCTTACTGTTTCGAAACATCGTGTTAGTGAGAAAATTAGAAAAAAAGAATTGAAATAAAAAATTGAGATTGAAATCAGAGAAAGGTTGTGTTGAAAAAAAGTAATGAGGTATTAAGTTTAAAGTTCGATTATCATTTTATACAAAATCAATAAGTATTTATATATTTATATATATATTTTTAACGATTAAATTTTTGATGTGTTAAAGTTTATAATAAACCATTTTATACTATCAAAATTCATGAATAATAATTATTAATTACAATTTATAAAAAAATAATCATTTTTTTTCAAGATTTTCACTGTCGAACTCAATAACTTCTCATAATTCTTACTCAGTAAATAATTTCATTGAGTCAAGATATATATTTATAATGAAATATATAAGATTTTAACAAACTCATGTCTTCCTATCGTTCTCCATCGTCTTCCATCATCACAACGATAGAGAACGATAAAATGTAAACTACACAAAAGCTGATATTCGTCACTTTTTAAAATTATAAAATAAATGTATCTCATTTTTATTTGAATATAATATAGTATTTATATTAAATTATAACATAAATTAAGTACATATATAATATATCTTGAATAGCAAGATTCAATATTATTTTTGTATCGAGATATCATGTTTTTCACATTGAGTTTAATATATAGTATTAATAATATGTTTTATATGATGTTATATACAAATATTTTATATATAATGTTATACATGATGTTACACATGTATATATGTTATATATTGAGTTATACATTTAATATGTAATACATTATTTTATACGTGATGTTATATACGAATATTTTTGTCGATAGAAGTTTTTTTAATTTATGATATATTATAATTCAAATGTGAGTGTTGTGGTAAAGTAACCGTTATTTGATGCATGTTTTTTGATCTGTTCCTCCAAGTTACTCATATCAATTATGCTAAAGGAAGTAGTAAAATGCTTTATGTTTTTAATAGGATGTGCTCGGATAAATAAACGGTTGATAATTGTCCGTTAAAATCATAAAAATTCATTTTTCTCCATTCCTTTTCAAGACTTGAAATAAAATGATACATTACATAAATTCATATTTTAAGTGCGTTTGTTTAAAGTAAGTTTTAGATAAAAATAGCCATTTAAATTTTTCCTTCTCGTAATTGCTCACTTTGTATTTCCATCAAAAATTTATTTTTTCCAATTTGTTTTTGCAGAAACATGATCCACATAAGTTCTAATATATTTCAGCAAAGTTATATAAAATTTTATATAGGGTCTTTTTCTATTGAAATTAGAAATCTGCTACATTTTTCAAAGTCATCGGTTTTGCTAGGGTACTCCAATACAAACTTTTTGAATATTTTAAGTATCAACATAAAATAATTATTATTTTTCTTAATAAAAAATATAAATGTTATAATAAGAACAAGGCTTGTTGAGTCTTTTTTGATAATTACTCCTTTATTGCGAAATTTCAATGAAAATTTAATCATTATATTGACCATTTTATTTTATGCTTTGGACTTTTGCGAATATTTCGAATTGCTCAGGAATCAGACAACAAAGTCGACCGTTAGAAGCCATTATATTGAAAAAGTGCCCTTATTTCAATACTTTATGTGGATACGATTAAAATATTGTGATTCTTTTTAGAGGTAGTAAATCTTTTAATTGGCAAATAGTTTTTTCATCATATTTGGAATATAGATAGACCATCATAAGTTGATGTTAAAATGCAAGAATAAAAGAAAACGCATTGGTCAATCCTTCGAAAAAGTAGATTGAAAAAAAAATTCGAAAAAAAAATCCTTCAATTCTGAATAATTTTCTGTTATTTTATACCAAAAGAATTCCCAATGGTTATGTATTACAAATATGTGATTTGTTTGCAATTTAACTACAAATTCATCAAAAAAAATCCATTTTACCGATTTTTGTTGACAGGGTTATTAAAAAGTGCTTAAAATATTGGTACACAAATTTTGTCGCTTATTTAATATTATTCACGCACTTTATGTAGAATCTTATTCTATCATTATTTTGAATTGAATTATTTTTCATAATGAAAAAAATAAGATTTTAATTTTTTTTACTAGAGAAATGTGACATGAAATCCTTATTATCAACAGTTAACGATGCTAAATTCAGTCAAAAAGTTCCAAATATCATCTCAATTTTCCTAGAACCAAATAAAGATGTTTTTTTTTTTTTTTTTTTTTTGTATTTTTGTCTTCTTTAGAAATTTTCATCTTCAAATCGCAATGTTTTATTGACTAGTAGCAAAAAAATGGTAGCAGTAAATTCTTGTGTATTTTTCGAAGTTGATGAATTAAATGATAATGTGACTATAAATTTTCAAAAATAATTTTTGGTTCAATGGTAGTGGTTAACCGTCCAAAATGATCGGCTTGTGTTCGGGGCCCCAAGGCGGAGGTTCGATTCACTGCATAGAATAAATTTATTCATTTTTTGCAGAAAGAAAAATTTAAAATGTTCAAAATCCTATGTAACAAATATTTTATATAATTTTTTATTGATTAAATAAAAATGTGTATCAAATTTCTGAATAATTCATATAAAAATAATTTGATTTTTATACTTGATCAATTTGAATTTTGATATAACATGGAGTAACTTACATTAATATTTTATTTTTAAGATATCATTAGATTATTAAAGAACCATTAACAGGAGAATCTTTAAATATAATCGGATGGATATTTGATAATTGTTGTATCTTTTTTTCAACTTATATATATTCAGAAATTTAGATAATTATCATGTTATACGTACTTGTGTCGTTTTTATAACTATAAAAACTGTTGGTTGTTCTTTTCAACGCACAAATATATAATTAGATATATAATATTTTGAAATTTCTATAAATAAATTATTTAATATGTTTCTATGAAAATGATTTTTCTCATCGAATAAATTCATTCCAATATAGAAATTGTATATATTTAAAAGGAAAGGAAGCATTAACAGTTCAACCAATGTTTACTCAAGCATTGAATATATATATATATATATAATTTCTTCCTGCATTCGGGATTTTGTTTTTAATGCGCACATTAACATAAATGAATGCTTGATTTTTAATTTGAACAAAACAAACTTTATTATATATTTTTTGACTAAAATATCAATTATTATCAATAAAAAAAATTTAAATAAATATTTTTCTATTTCTATTATTATAATTTTACAAAAATGAAAATCCTGATAATTATAAAATGAATAGATCTTTTCAAATTTTGCATTAAAAAAAATTTCGTTAAAAAAACATATTCTCAATCGCGTAATAAATTACATTAATTATATCTGCCTGGAAATCTCCCTTGAAGAATTAACATAAATATCCTCATTTTTACCTTCACAACTTGTTACTTATAAATAAAAAAAATTTTTAAGAAAGAAATTAACATCAATAAATCAAAAAAAAACAGATATCTAATTTGATGATTTAAAAATTATTAGAACTTATAGTAGTATAAAATAATATAAATTTAACATAACGTTTCTTCTCATAAACAAATTTCATTATGATCATTCTGAACATTATAAATTTAACTTTTTCGCAAAAAATGAATAAATTTATTCTATGCAGTGAATCGAACCTCCGCCTTGGGGCCCCGAACACAAGCCGATCATTTTGGACGGTTAACCACTACCATTGAACCAAAAATTATTTTTGAAAATTTATAGTCACATTATCATTTAATTCATCAACTTCGAAAAATACACAAGAATTTCCTGCTACAGGGTTTTTCAGAGGAATCAATGGCGTGATCAATGGAAATAAAGTACTGCAAACATTATCTGCTGTTTCTCGATTTCTTCCCGATCAAAGGTTTTGTCACTCTCTTTATTGCGTGGAGTGGAACAAACTTCAATAGTATGATAAACTCGTCTCAACTTCAATTAAAGAATCAATTTGTAATTATATCTCAAATTACAACATCTTTATGAAAGCCTTCACCACCTTAAAGCATTCTTTAATGTTATTTGCGTAAACATTTGGGGGAAAAGAGTTGTGAAATTAATCACAAGCTTTTTTTCAAACAATTCGGATGATTTTTGTTCAACTTTGTTACTCAAAGACATCCTTCATAACAATGATACGATTTAATGTTTAAAAACCTTTTCATAAATTCTTCAGAAGGAGTTCAATTTCATAAAATCAGACTGTTTGGTTGAATATTTTCTCATTTTGGTGTAACTCATTTAGGATTCAGGGTGCTTGAAGTTCTTTTGTTTTATAAGTTAGAAAGGTTAGAAAGGCGGAATTCTTCAGCGTTAATTTTCGAACGACACCTGAATTTTAATTCAAAAAAGCTTCGAGACTTTCCATCCAACAACGTCTGCTTTTTGATAAGAAACACAATTCTTGATTCATTTCAGGTGAATATTCAGAAGGTATTGAATTGATTTCTGCCGATCAAATTCGAGAACTTTAAATTTAAAGTTTCATTTCCTGAATTCTGCTTCTTGTGATTTCAATCTCTTTGTACAATAGTGTAAAGCATGCCAGAATTAAAAATTATGATCACCGAAGAAGAGGAACAAAAATATGAATCATATTCTATTTTATGATGTTATCAATCACCTCTTTTCCACTCATGTAATCAACCAGATTTTGTAATAACAATCGTAATTTCATATGATATTAGAGATATTCTAACTGATATGATACCTTACAATTACACCAAGTAACCAAGTTATTACATGCTACAAACCCATTTTTTCATGTTGTGACAAAATAAGTTTCCACTATCTTATATCTAATCGCGCACTATCTCCAATCTCAATATTTCCTTCATCGTTGTGGGTTAATGTAGTGTTTTGTATTTGCAAATTCTTCTTTTATTGTTTTCTTGGTTTGAAATATTTCAAAAATTCAAATTTTTGTTCTGATGTTGGGCATTCATCAAACTGTACGGTCTCACCACCCCCAAAAGACCACCAAAGTGTTCTGATCATACTTATGGATATTAAAATATTATGAAATCAGCACGAGTTCCATCTTCCCTTACCGATGGTACCATCCATGCACCCTTTGTTTCCTAGCACGCACTAAGCCACCATCTAAGTGATGATCATAGGCTTGTGCACGGCCATGTTCTAAGGGCGAACATTTATGGAAGTGAAGTAACGGCCACTTTTTCAGAGAAATTATGAATTTTGGGGATAAAATAACGGGAATCGATGATTGTAGGGTTGAACGGAACAAAATTTTTTTAAGAACTTTCATAAACTATTGAAAAAATCGATATTATCGGCAGTATCGGTTTCATTTTTTGAACGGATTCTATTAAAACTGATCGGAAAGTGATAATTTTTTACAATTAGTTTATGAATGTTACAGTTAAAAATGTATACAAAATCCGGACAACCGTCAGTTTGACAGGTTAACATAAACTTTTTAACTTTAAAGAAAATTGTAACAAAATTGACCGCTTGGTCATCATCACTTCATTGTCAAACAAGCATGATCAATGCGAACCACAACGACCTCGTCGAATTCTGTCTCTGGATCATTGTTAGCGATGGCATCTACCCACCAAATGTCATAGGGCAAATAAGGCAAAGCTTGACAGCGATTATAGAGCAACAGGGAGACATAAACGCAGCAGTAAACCACATCAACATGTTCCTAATGGGCAACATAGCTCTCATATGCCTCCACGATATCTTAATATGCAAAAACTATCCTCCACTTCCATTCATAGACACACCATTTCACCAAAGAAACCTAAATAATATAAACAGTTGGCTCTATATCGAAGACGCACGCTTGCTGTGCGCCATCCACTTGTTCAGCAGGCATTGGAGCCGGATCGCCCAATTCGTAGGAAACGGAAGAAGTGGTCTGCAATGCAGGCAGAGATGGGAAATGGTTTTTTGTAATTTAATGATGCAAAGAAATTGGACACTAAAAGAAGACAAGGAGCTGATCAAGTTGCATAATATCTATGGCAACGATTGGGTGACAATTTCAAAGAAAATTGGCAACAAGCTGAACACGCAGTGCCGCTTCCGCTTCATGATCTTGAATGATCTTGGCCGCGTTCCTCCACCTGATAAGGAGGAATGAAATGCTTTGGATTGAATAAAAAAAATCCAAACACAAAATTTTAAGAGTTTTTACTGATGCTTATGCGCACAGTGAGCTGCACCGCGCAAAGGAAACTCAGCAACATCAGCGCTACAGTCGTTTTCAGCGCTGTGAAGATGTCATTTGGACAGTTTATAATTGCCACTTATTCAAACC
The DNA here is from genome assembly GCF_020186115.1 of Histomonas meleagridis. Taxonomy (NCBI): domain Eukaryota; phylum Parabasalia; order Tritrichomonadida; family Dientamoebidae; genus Histomonas; species Histomonas meleagridis. Next base: position 19,501 of record NW_027150877.1, read on the forward strand.
TGGTGACCAATTATTTGCTTTTTTGAATGTGTAAATTATCGGTTAAGATGATAAAGACAGAGATTTTGTGTCCTTCATAGAACCGAAGCGCATTTCATCATTCTCATCAATGCAGTGGTTGCACTCACAAGCACCAGTTCCTGGTGAGTAATAATATGCTGATTCTTCATCAAAAGAAATTGCGTGATCATGAATGGCAGAAAATGTCTTGAATTGACAAGAACAGCACACACAGCATTTACTAACAACAACTTTCTCGCCAAGATATTCCACAAGCCTTTTTATGTTTAAGTTTTTCTGGATATTGGAAACTAAGTCCATGCAAACTCAAATGTTCAAGAGTAATCTATTCTTTTTCAAATATTTGGCCACAAAGTAAACATTTAGTAACCAAAATAACAACATTGAGACTCATCTAATTCGCCATCAATTCTTCCACTTTAATGATTTCTTGATGCTTGTATTCAGCAACTTATTTCTCAGCGCCTTCTTTTGCTTATTCTGCGTTTTTGGCTTAAAATTTTTCAAGAGTTAATTTTGGTTGATGATTTGAAATTTCAGTGATAGTATTAAAACGCATACGACAAGTTTTACAAGGGATTCCGCTCATTAAAATCATACAAGAAACATTAAACAGATTTTCAAAATCATATAGTTAAATTTGCATGTAAACGAAATTGATTCTACTTTTTCGACGTCCACTTATATTGACTCAAACTTATGTTTTTTCTGTTGAATTTTCCATTTTTTTTTTTTTTTTTTTCGTTCAACTAAAAAAATTTCCATTTGACACAATATCGTTCGATCATATATATCTGGTCGTTCATAAAAGCTTGTATTTTTGGAAAGCAAAAAGTCGTACAAGTAGAAGATAACAAAATTGGTAGAAAATCGAATATTTGATTGACATATTGAGGGATATTAATTTAGTGAGATATAGGTTCGATTTATTTGTTAACTTTTTAAAAAAAAATTCGATTTTAATTTTCATGAATGTTAGATCAATTTTGAAATTATCAACAAGCGTATTATGTAAAATAATTGAATACAAAAACTAGACAGATCAATCTAAAAAAAATGAACAAATGTCTTTGCAAATACTAACTTTAAGCCAATATACCCTAATTCAAACTTTATTCATTATATTCTACAATATGTTTTTATTAATATAATGAATTTTATCAGCAAATGCTATACTATATAATAACTTTAATGAATTATTACAACAAAAAGTAATGGAAATAGCACAAAATGAAGAAGAAATGAAAATCAAATTATAAATTGATGCAAAAAATAAAAAATCGAACAAAACTTTAATAAAAAACACTAAAGAAATTTCTGACTGTAAAAACAATATCGAAAACATAAAACAAGAAATTAAAGAATTAAAAAAAATGAAATTAATTTATATAAAACATTATGGATAGATATGAACCAAACGAAAAATGAAAACAAAGAAATAATTAATAAACTTCAAGAAACGAATTTAATTTTAGAGCAAATACTTTTGGAAATAAATAAAAAATTGAAGAAGAAAATAAAGAAATTCCTCAAAAAGAAGAAGATGACGAAATGAATGAAATTGAAGAAAAATTAAAATCTTTGTGCGCATCAATCGAACATTCTATAAAGCAGCAGAAACATTTCATAGAGAAATAAAGAATTAAACAGCAATAAGCACATAAAATTATAAACCAAAGAGTGCAAAATCTCGAACAAATAAAAAATAAAGAATTGTTGAAATAAAAAGTAAAATAAGAAAAAATAAACAAAAGATGAAAGAAATTGAGCAAATGCTCAAAATTGAAATTCAGAAATATCAATAAATCTGTTTTTATGTTTAAACAAGAAAAGCAAATGCTTGATTCACATTATCCAAAAGCACAAGAATTACTTAAAACGAATCAAGAAAAAAGGAGAAAAACTTATTTTGATAATGAAAGAAATGGATGAAAGACTTGGATTAGTTGTACCAACAGAAGATACAACAAAAGCTTCAAGAGAAACACATGTCATGCATAAATAATAAATGAGAAACAAGAACAAATTAATGAATTGATGAGAAATATTAATGAAATTAAAGAAGAAATCAAATAAATACAAAATCAAATTGATGACATAAAATGTTATCATAAAATGATGAATAAAATTATTCAAGATGCACAAAGAGAAGGGAAACCAAATGTTAAACAATTATGTTCAACTTTGGATATCTTAAGAATTATCGGGAAAAATAATAAAGAAAAAATTAAAATGTTCGAAATTGAAGATGAAATTATCGAACAAAAATTATATGAATTAAATGATATGTATTCCGATGAAAATTTAAGTCAAATTTCATTTGAAATAAAGAATTTGCAACAAATATTAAGAAAACACAAATTGTGTTTTAATCAGTTGCTAAAAATTAAAGTGCCAATAACGAATACAAATGAAATGAAAGAAATGAATGAACAAAATAAAGAATATAAACTGAAACTTGTGGCATTAAAAAGAAAAGAAAGTGATTTAAGAGCAAAAGTGGAAAAGTCTATTAAAATTTTGAAATCTTATAACTTGGATATACCTGCGCCTCCTGGAAGAAGGATAAATAAATAAATGTTTCTAAATTTGTAATTTATCTTCGAAATGATATTGAGCAATGCTTTTATGAACTTTGGTTATAGAATTCTAAATCTTTGATATTCTTTAGTGTTCAAATGATATATCCTACAAATAGAGAAATTATACTTTTTTAATATTAAAGTGTTATACTTATAAAACATTATTTATAAAGATATTGTAATAACATTAAAAATCCCAACTTCTTGAAAATAAATACAATAATGATGTGTTAAAAACAGTTAATAATTTTACAATAGCATGAACATACAAAAAATATCAGTCAAAAAAATATTTCATTTAGACATAAACTGGTGAAAAGTACATAACCCCATCGTTTAATTTCAAGAAGAACAGCAAATCAATCTTACCAATGTTCTTATATAAGAATTACAAAATCATTTACCGTCCATACGCTGTTTTGTTCATGTGCATGTGCGTTGATGCAACCAATAATGAATTTGCTATTCTAGAAATAATCCATCTCTTTGTCGAAATCATGGGCACATACTTCGGGAAAGTTGATGAAATAGATTTACTAATTGGCTCCCATAAAGTGTATGTAATGCTTGATGAATTCATTGTTGCTGGTGGAGTTGGTGAATGCAATAGGCAAACAATCGTAAACAGAATGAAACGATTAGATTGATATCTTTGTTGACATTCTAATTTAAATTTTATGTAAAATTTAGGCTAACTTGTGACTTTCAAGCCATTTTAAAATGTTAATTTTTAAATCATTAAAATAAATATGAAATAAAACAAATTGATATTTTTTGCATTAATATCAATTCCTTTTTGTTCGATAAGTAATTTAACTATTTCTATTTGACCATTTTCAGATGCATAAATAAGTGTTGTTTGAAATATGATAAATATATTTCATATATTATCATGATGTCCTAAATTATTAAAATAAATATGAAATAAAACAAAGAAATATCTTTAGACCACCAACAGAGTGGTTCCGACTAAATATTAATTGAAAATTAAATTAAGTAAAGTTATTAAATATAATAAACGTACTCTTCATACTTTTGATGATTTAATGCAGAGTGAATTAAATATAAAATATTTCATAATTAATATACAATTGGATAATAATAACACAGATATTTTGTTTTTTCCTTTGCTTATATTATTGAATTTTCGCCTATGGTCTGCTTCAGCTAAAAAACTGCCTGGCAATTTTGGAGATAAACATAACAATTATACATTGTAAACCATTCAAACCCAAAATTATGTTTTTACCAAAAAAATTCCATCAATTTAAAACATGAATAAAAAAAAATTGCCATTATTTTTTCCTTTGATTCTTACATATGTGTTTTAATTTTTATTAAGTTTTTTCTGCTGAGTTTTGAGAAAAAGTTGTTTAAATATTCTAATAAAATGCTTTCTTCAGACCAAACGATTATTTCATATACAAAACGAAATTAACCGTCAAGTATTTGAATGCTGTATCACGGTTAAATAACCACCATAAAAAATTTAACTTTTCCACGAAACTGATAATATAAATATTATTTTGATTCATATTTTATATATGATTACATATGTTTGTATGTTTGTTCATGAAAATTATTGAAAAATCACAAAAAAAAATTGTAAATTTTTCGAAATATTCAACTTTAAAACAACAACAACAACAATATATTCAAATAATCCAGCTATAAACAAAATAGTTTTAATAAAAATGTTTTTGGATATTTTAAGTGCACATGCTAGAAAAAGTGATTATAAAATTTCTGAAGGACGACTCTATCAGCTTTCGGAAAGTTATATTTGGGGTGCCCTGTGACGATAGCGATGGAAACCGTTAATTTTTCAAACAAGATTGTTAAAGAGCCACATAATATATTCCCATGTTCAATAAAGCTTTGTTATAAAGCATATGAAATCTTTGGAAAAGAAATTGATGAAGTACGACATCATATTCGTTCATATAATGATATGCTTTTCCAACTGCTGATGGTCTTTACGTGTGATATAGATCCTTCAATATGTACAAGAACTTCCACATTTGGTTATGAAAGATTCTTGCAATTACATGGAAAGAAAGAAAATTCATCATTCAAAGATTTCGATCCTTTAAAAGTCGTAACTTTTTGCTTTAACACAGACTCATCAACAACAGACGAAATAAGACTTGTTGCTAAGGAATTGTTAGAAAATTTGATGAATGAACCTTTAAGTATCGAAAAAGATCGAAAGAAATAAAAAATCAAATAGAGACAATGCTTCCATAAAAAAACATTTCAGAATTGTTTTATCATGAAAATTTTGGATAAAAAAACAGAAGTTTATCAGGCGTTTTCAATTTGCATAATCCATTTAGAGGAATAAATCATAATGACAACAAAACAGTTTGTGTTAACTCCTGTACTAGAGCAACAAATTTATTTTATCAAAAAGCAAAAAATTGGATGGAAAGTTGGCACTTCAAGAAATCAAGCTTTGAAGTTTGAGTTTGTTATGTGAAACAAACATTTGTATGTAGCAATATATCAATATATTTTCTTGTAATTATCACTTTCTTTGTTTAAGATATATTTAACATATAAAATAAAATGCATTTCAAACACTAAAACATTAAAAAATGAAAATTAGAGAAGAATTTTTTTATTCAATATGAATATTGAGGAACCTTATAAATTTGAGAATTTATTCCACTATTAATAATCTCATTATAATTCGTAACATAATTCTCAAATATATCAATTCTTCTTCGAAATTCTTTTGCTCTTTGAATATCTTCTTCTGAATTTAAGATAAAGTTTAATCGAAATACATCAAAACCATTATTTCTTTTAGAATCAAAATAATTAAAATAATTGAAATGAATTTCCGATGTTCGATTGGTTTTTTGAAACAATCCCACAAATTCGTAATCCAATGCCAACTGTATATAATTTGCGAAGCATCGTTTTATATTTACTTTTCCCTTGTGAAAATAATTTCGCAATTTCATGTAAATTTAAACATTTCTTGTTTAAATAAAAGAATAATTTAATAACTAGCATTGAAATATTATCAAGTCCTCCATTAGAACTACAATCAAAAAGCATTAATATTTCATTATTTTGTGAATTTTTTTCGATTTCTTCTTTAAATTTTTTTATCGTATTTTGAATATTATTCATACCAATCCATTGAAACATATCATTCGAACATCTTCGACATACTTCAATACCATCACAAACTGTGATGAAATCTTTCACTGTTCTTTTACTAACATTAAATTTTATACTAAGTTCTGAGATGAAAAATAATTTATTATTATTGTTTTCTAAATGTTCTTCAAGTACTTTTAATATTGTAGCATCATTAACATTCATATTTTGTTGAATCATTTGTTCAAGTGAACTCAAATATTTTAAATATACTTGAAAAAATATATCATTAAAAATGTTAAAATTATTATTTCCTTTGAATAATATTTGAAAAAAAACAAATATTTATGATATAATTAATATGAGAAATATTATTTGAAAAATTATAAATCTTATATTAATTTTATATTAAGATATTAATATTTTTATAATAAATGTTGGTTTGGTCTTCTGCATAGAATTTGAACGTTATTTAAATTTTATGAGGGCAAATACGTCTGGTTAAACAGTCAATTTATGAACTTTTTAAGAATATAAAATTAATTTAACGTTGGAAATTATAAATTTTATGATAAAATTTCATGTCTTATGAATATGTTGAATTGATTAGCGGTATTTAAATAAATTAGTGAACATTAACTTATAAATTTATATTATCATTTCTCATCACATGTTAATAATTTTAAGGATGTGATTGAATGACTCATATAATTTAATTATCACTTACTTTATGATTTTGTTTTGTAATAATATGAAAATAAAATAAATTTATGAGTATATTCTGTAGTAATAGACACATAATATTTCAAACATAACATTCATCTTATTCGTAAATTGTTTGTCACTCATAAGAATTTGCGCATTATGCAATCGAGATTTAGTATCATTTAGATTTAGGGTTTTTTGCATGTCTTAATGTTACTCATATCAATTTTCTTAATTGTAACATTGATTTTTATGATATATTAAAAATTCAACTGTGAGTATTGTAGGCAAGAAACTGTTATTTTTGGCTGCTTGAATGTGTAAATTATCGGTAGCGTTGATAAAGACAGAGATTTTATGCCCTTCATCGAACATAAGTGCATTTCATCATTTTCATCAATGCAGTGGTTGTACTCACAAACATAAGTTCCAAGTGAGTAATAATATGCTGTTTCATCCTCAAAAGAAATTGCGTGATCACAAATGGCAGAAAGTTGCTTGTATTGACAAGAACAACATACACAACAATTATCAACAATAAATTTCTCGACAAGATGTTCAACAAGCCTTTTTCTGTCTTTAAATTTTTCTAGATATGGGAACCTAAATCCATGCAAACTCAAATATTCAAGAGTAATGTATTAGTTTTCAAATGTTTGGCCAAACACAAAGTAGGTGTTCAGTAACAAAAATATCATGACAACCAAAACAAAGAAATTTATTGATCCTTCTGAAATCAATCAAGATTCGCGAAAGAACAGTGCACATGGATCTAGACTCATAAGCTCAAGCAAATCAGGGATGGGTAGGCTTGCCCAAGACTTCTACAAGAATTGTCGATGGAAGTGAACACAAAATTTATTCCTTTTTCATCTTGTTCACATGATATATGAAAATTATTGCTTCTCAAAGAATAAATCATGAGATTATTTAGAAAGTAAAATAATATATATATTATGTTTTTCATTTCGGTGTATATAAATATTTCCCATAAATCCCTATATATATATATATATTTAGACGTAGTTAATGTCCAAAATCAATAATCAGTGAAATGTTATCCACAAAAAAAATGTTGGGGAACTCTCATCTAATTCCTAAATGTGGAAATGTTTGATGACTACGAAATTATGCATAGATTTCAGGTTTGGCTCGGGTCACAGATGCTTTGATTGAAACTCCTTTGCCTGATGGCTTGAGTAATTAAAAAAATTCAACAGCTTTGAGGCGAGAATGCTTTTACCATTGCTTCGTTTCCTAGAACGAACAATAACAAATGTTTCTGCAAAGTGTTTTACTTGATTAAAATTGCTTTGAGCCCAAGGTACCATCCATCGTTTCGGCAACCGTTATTAACGTTCTCTTTATCATAGTTTCTATTAAATAGTGTTCATATTTTTAGGCATTTCATAGCCTGCTCGTATCATGTTTTTGATATTTTCTTTTGTTTTTTGAAAATTTGAATTTTT